>NC_051181.1:117265045-117292772 GCF_013339695.2 Rhipicephalus sanguineus
AATGCCTCAGGTAGAACAGCCGCAGTCGTGTGTCTTAGGAAAAACGACGCAAAGCTTCGAGTTAGGAGCATATCCGATTCGAGAGCTACCCGTGTCCATCTAAGATGCAGCGCAGTGGCCACGATGCCCAGGTCGGGAATTCCGAGTCCTCCCTTATTCCTGGGCAACTTGATCACAGGACGCGCCACATACATAGAGGAGCCACTCCATAGGAACCGAAAGAGGAGACCCTCCAGACTAGCTTGGTTCGGGTTGCAACCGGCATAACGGAAGCTACAATAGGTCAGAAAGAAAAGAGCAGCGATCGAATGATCGTTACTCTGGCCGTCAATGGGCATCCCAAGGCACTGATTTCCTGAATCCTGTCGGTCAGCTTTTGCTTAGCCAGCCTCCAGTTTGCAGTAGTCAGGCCATCCGGTTCGAATGGAAACCCAGAATACGTAGGCGTTGTTGCACGGGTAGGCCGTGAACAGGACGCGGGCTGGAAGGAGCGGAGTTCAGATTACATGACTACACTCTTGGACCTGTTTATCCTGGCTCCGCTCGCCGAGCAGTACCCCTCCATGACGTCCAAGACGGTGCAAACTGTGGCCTCATCAGGGACAACAATGGAGAGGTCATCTGCGTAGGCAAACAGTGCGACAGGAGGGGAACCTGGTGGAAGGGGAAATCGACCGATGCTGTTGTCACTGGAAAGCCTCTGCAGAAGCGGCTCGAACGCAAGCACATAGAGGGCAGGCGAGAGCGGGTCCCCCTGCCTAACTCCACGACCTACGTCGAAAGGCTCCGAGATGCGATCCTGTATTACAACAGCCGAGCTGGGACGAGAATAGAGAGCCCTAACCATACTGATAAACTGGCCGCTGAAGCCGGCCTCTCTTAAAACCTTGAAAAGGTACCTGTGACTGATAACGTCAAACGCCTTTTCTTGATCGAATGAGCAGAGAATGCCGCTGAGATTCCGTGCATTCGCCCATTCGATCAGGTCCCTGATAGCAAAGCCATGAAGCTGGCAGGACCGCCCTGGAACACAACATGCCTGGTACGGACCCAAAACCGTGCTTAGCACTGGAGTGAGTCGTACAGACAGGCACTTGGCTATGAGCTTGTAATCGCAGTTCAGAAGGGTGATGGGCCGCCAGGCTCTCAGGTCAGTGCGTCTCGACTCGTCCTTGCACAGGAGAGTGATGAGCCCTTCCCTTTGAGTTGCTGACAGTGTTCCCTCACGGAGAAGCCTGTTTACAAGAGTGGTAAAAGGCTTCCCCAAAACCTTCCAGAACTTGACGTAAAATTCAAACGGTCAAGCCATCCGAGCCTGGGCTGCGATTGCGCTTCATAGATTTGAGGGCTGCAAGAAGCTCCTCCTCAACAAGTGGGGAGTCGCAGATATCGACCTGTTCATAGGACTTGACGAAGGGAAACGAGTACGGGGAGGAAGGTGGTTTGGCATAAAGGTTCTTGTAGAACTGCCCTCGCAGCTCCAAAACTCCGTCCTGCGTTTCAACAAGATTGCCAGTACTTGGGATCTGTGAGAGAGGTCATAACCGCTCTCTTTCGAGCTAAGTGCCTACGAAGGACGTTCCTGCTACACCATGCCTCCATTTCCCCACTGCTCAGCACGCGCTGTGGCTCGCAAGCGGTCCCAGCGTCGCTGAAGCAGGACTCTAAGTTCTTTGCGAAGCGAAGTCAGAGCCGCGGTTACTCCGGGGCCACCGGACAGCGGCTTTGAGAGCAGGAGGATAGCGTCTGAGACGATTTTGATCTCAGCACGCTCCTCGCGTGCCCGCCGCTTGCCCCACTCCCGAAAGCACTCCGCGACACTGGCCTTCACTGCATCCCATTCGCTGCCGCCTAAGTCCTGTCCGCCAAGCAGCGAACGGCAAGAAGCCCAGCAACATCTTTAGCGGCTTCTTCATCCTTTAAGAGCCGTGGGTTCAGACGCCACGGTCTCTTGCCCTGTGCTACGAGGTTGGAATCGGCGAATCTCAAAGCAAGGAGGCAATGGTCACTCAAAGCGGAAGAACACAACCAGGAGGAGTGCATGCTGGGAACGAGGGATGGCGAGACATAAAAGCGGTCGATCCTTGATCGGCTGCCCCTCCCTGTCCATGTCATTCCTGACTGTACAGGGCGAAGGGTGCGCCAGGCATCGACCAGTCCAAGCTCATCAACAAGCTCCCGCAGCTCTAAGTCGCCTTTCCTGTCTCTATACTTTGGATTTCCCTTAAGGGATACGCGATCCCTTTGTTCAAGAACACAGTTAAAATCACCGACTAAAATACTCGAGAAGGGCCAACCAAATATGGATCCAACGAGGAAAAGAAAACCTTTTGTTCCTTCCTCTGAGTGGGAGCATAAATATTGACAATCCGAATACCAGAGTCAAGATCTACTGACAGGACACGGCCTTCCGAATCCCTGGCGTGGCGCAGCACAGAGCCGGTGAATCGTGGCATCAAGATGATGGCAACTCCCCGACAATGTGCCGCGCCATAACTCCAGTAGGATTTGGTGCCAAACTGTCTGTCAAAGTTGTAAATCTGACCCAGTCTAGATACGAATGTTTCCTGTAAAACGAGGATGTCTATTTTTCGAGACCGAGCTAAGTGAATAACCTCAGCTTGTTTAGCTGCTCGAGAAATACCGCGACAATTGAAAGTAGCTATAGTTAAAGAAGGAGTAGCCATGATGAAGGAAAAAGGGGGGAACAAGGCTAAGGACAAGAAGGGACTAGGGGGAACTAGAAAACAAGAAAAAAGGGGGGAGAATGGGGAAGGCTAGTACACAAAAATACTAGCCCCACTGAAAGCTACCTGTGGAAGACTACTGAGAACTCTCCTCGTCAGAGGAGGAGTCCTCGTGTGTGGACGAGTACACTCGGTCAGACAAGGGTGAACAATCACCATCGCAAGTGCCTAGACCGCAGTAGGGGCAAGAAGAAGAGAAAAGGCTCGTCTCACCCTCGGTACTGCCCTTGACGGTGGACTGGGTTGACTCCGAGTCCGAATCCGCCGCTGCGGTGCGCTTCACGTCAGGCAGGCCCTCCTCCAAGTCACCGGGTCCGCCGCACGCAGCCGCCGCCGGCCGCTCGTCAGAAGAGTCGCTGGACCGCGCCCGGCGCCTCTTTCCTCGAACCAGCCTCCACGGCTCCGCATCCATGGTCTCCCCCTGGTCCTCCTCGGCTGCAGGCGCGTCAGCAGGAACTGCAGACACGTCGGCAGGCACCGCAGGCACGTCCGTGGAAGCGGCCGGCGGCGGCAAGGCGGCGGAAGGGTCGGAAGCCTCGGCTAACTCCGGCCTCGTACCCTGCTCGCCCCCTCCGGGAGCCTCTGCACGAACTGGCTCCGTCTCTGGCAGGGGGGAGCCCTCGGGACCCTTCGAAGGTGCCTCCTGGCCTTCAGCTGCACCGCCCGTCACCTGTGAGGAAGAAACACGAGCAGGAGCACGCGCAGCAACGGACGAATATGTGCGCACCTTGCAGGCAGACAAAGCATGGTCGTCGCCACAGCGCTTGCATACCGCTTCGCAACGGGCATGCCCGAACTCAGCGCAACGCTCGCACTGTGGGACCTTGCAGTCAGCCGCGTGGTGCCCCGGAAAAAAGCACCTGCGACACAGGCGAACCACACCGTCGTACTCGCACTGCACGATCCTGCTCCCCACCGGAAGGAGGTTGGGAACGGGTCGCGCCATCTCAACACGTACGCGTCGGTTGCCCGTGAGGACAGTCTTAAATTCCGGAACGTGCTCGTAGTCCATACCAAGCACCTTGCCGTACGCCGCTAACCCGTTAAGGAGCGCGCTGTCACTGGCATCGGCTGGATAGCCCAACACGCGCACAGTCTTCACACGAATGCCACGGTACTCGAACTTAACTTCCGCATTGCGAACCTTGACGACAGACTGGTCGAGAAATCGCTCAACTGCCGCCATGGTCGCAAAGGTAACTTCAAATCTGCCGGCGCCAAAGTCTTGAACACACTTGAGCTCGCTTGGCGAGAACCGCTTCACGAGCTCCTTGCAGATGTCAACGTTGGTCGTGCCCTTAGGAACACGACCGTAGAACGTCAGCGGCCGAAGCTGCTGAGTGGCCGCCATCGCGGTAAAGACCACGAGGCGGCAGCGGCGGACTAGCTAGCCTACCCTCGAAAAAACTGAGGTTAAAGCTAGCCTATCCTGAAAAAGAAAAAGGCGTCAGAAAAGAGGAAAAACCTCACCGAAAACCTGCGAGAAACAGGCGAAAATCCGTCGCGGAAGGTCGCCGGGTTACCGCATGAGATCGCGAAGTTCCTCCTTCCTGAAAAAAGAAGTCCGCTACTCACACCACGCAGGAACAAACAGCGCTACACCCGCGAGAGCAGGGCCATGGCGCGTCCGATCACAACGAGTGCTGGAACGACTCTCCGGTACTCTTGCGCGCGGTTTGCTTTGTGCGGGCCATGACGCGTCCGATGTCGATTCGGGCAGATGAGCAAGGCACGAGGAACCACTGCGTGCTGACGATAACAGGAGTAGTCGACAGCTGCTGCGTACTCGAAGTGCTAGCGGACTCAACTGATCGAAGTAAGTCGCGACTGGTTTGTCGGGGTATACATACGCACTGACCGACACGTGCTTTCTCCTGATTGGCCAATTTCTGAAGTGTCACTGCGCATGTGCGAGCATCAACTTTTGCTAACAAATTTTAACCTGGCCCTTCAACGAGCGGAACCAGCTACTGTTCCCATTCAAGGGTCCTGCATACTTTTCTCCGACCACCGGGAAACACGACTGGTCCTGGATCGGCTACTAATCCTTGAACACGTGCCTTGACTGGAATTCCGAAAATTCAACGTGAAGCCTGAAAGTGGTCCTGGAACAAGTGCTTTTGTTAAGGGAAGAAAGAAACGACCAGGCGCGGGCCCCATCTGGTCCTGTGCAGCCCATGCATATAGCCCATGCAGCCCATGCAGGTGCATAACTGAGCGCGATATCGGTACTGCCGTATTTAATCGAACATAGGTCGACCTCGTTGTTTTTTTCCCGAAATGTTCCCTAAAATCTGCATTCGACTGATATTCGTGGTCGAAGCTAGCAGATATACAGAGCAGTTCCAACATCGCGCCCACCGTTCTGTTAGCAGCCCCGGTTTCAATGGTACAGTACATACGTATATTTGCAAGAAATTGGCCCAACGTGAAAATAAAAAGAAAAACAGCATAAGACTTATCGTTAAAACGTTTGGAGGTCGCCGTGAATGCTTTCGTATGCATTTCCTACTTGTCCACCATAGCTGCACGCGGCGGCGCAGTCAGCCAAGATTTTTTTGTCGAGAGACGAAACCGTGGAAAATGAGAACGGCGTCATCTAAAGAATCATGACTACCGTGTGTGATTCTGTTGTCACCAACATCTATCTATCTATCTATCCATCCGCCTACGTCTGGGTGCTCTCGTGATTGCTACGTTAACATGGTGTAGAGCGAAATTGGCGTGGGAGGGTAAGAGGGTTTCCGGTGTATGACTGTCTGGTCGTGACCTAAATAACGTAAAAATCCTGCCGCGTACGTCATCAAACCCTTTCCTCCAAACACGTATGACACATACCCGTATACCACCGGCCGCGGTATTCGTGTATGCGCTACAGGTGATTGACAATTTAATCTACCAGAACAGACATTGGCAATTTAAATGCGAGAGCGTTAAGTAAACAGAACATCGGCAGCGTTCACCCGACGAATACAAAAAATAAAAATCAGGATCCCAACTGGTTTGAAAAACAGCCTATGCAGGCGTAATGTCGGTGCAACATCAATTGTGGTTGTGGTGCTGGCTATCTAAATCACTGCATATGTACTCCTACGATACAGGCGTCATATAAGAAAAAGGTCTGTGGTTTCATTGTTGGCTCCATTTTTATAGCAGTCTAACAATATTACATGTGTATTTCTATGATTCAGCAAGCTGTATTGAAGCATTGCTCGACCCCGAAGGAATACATTAACAAAAGTTACGTATGATATTCACATGATTGCACCATAAAGTGCACTTAGTTTGGATAATACCCACGTATGTTCTCTAACGTGAGGGCTGAGGTCCGGTCGCACCATAAGTTACCCTTTAAACGCCAGTGTTGTCGACGTGCCTGGTAAGCCCACGATGTGCACACATCTACTAGACTTACAAACATGTGCCCGTACACCTCGTAACGCTTTGCTCAAAGCCATAAAATACACCATAGAAGTACTCGCTGGCTGCTTCGCATGAAACCGATAGCGACAACCCGTGGGATCTGCCGAATTTTTTTTTGGACGCGCTTGGAAAACAATGAGACATGTAGAGGCAAACATAAACCACAAACGAAAGCGCTTTCATTTGTGGTTTATGTGTGCATCTCTGTGTCATTTTTTCAAGCGTGTCCAAAAATACAGAATAATTGCTCAAATATCAAACAACTTCAAGGCCAAGTTACACGAGGTAAGGAAAAATACTAAAGTGTGTCGCTGCCGCTTTTGGACAATAAATAGCTTTTTATTCTAGTGATGTATTCCTCATAGATGAGAAATGTGCGATTCACGAAGAAATAACTGCTTCTACTTTCGTTACTTGTTTAAAAACTGTTCACTACGGACCGTGGTTGTTCGTCGTAATTTGATTAGACCATACCTTAGATGTGTTATGTTGAAATTTGCTTAGGTGTTATTAAAACTTGGGTATTAGAGCCGTTAGGACCTTACTGGGTACTTAAAGGGATAGCGAACAAAAATAGAAAAAGTGACAAGAACATCGAAATTCTGTTCATCGAAAGACGTGCCTATTCCGATGAACAGATTGTATTTAGCATATTTTTGAAGAGTTGGCTGTATTTTTGCAACACATCCACATACGTGATGTCAAGCATACCCGTGGCAGAAGCGGGGTGCACGCTTTATCGTCCCCGCTACTCCCCTTTCTCCTCTTCATCCCACTCTTCCACAAAGGCGTTGAGACGTGCGGCTTTACCCCGGCCGTTCGTACTGGTTCTAGGAATCGTAGTGGGAGCGGAGCCGGTTGAGAGACGCGTACCGACAACTCTCTCGTCTTCCGACCCTCTCTCAAGCGCAACCGGCATCTGCCACCATGTTCGGCCTAACTTAGAATATTTACAAAGCCAAGTATGTCTAAGTACATTAGCCACGCATCTTTCAGCGGACAGTATGCGAACGCGACGTGCCTTTCTCCTCCCGGTAGTCCCCCAGCATTAGTGAGCGGGGGGTGGGGGGGGGAGGTTTCACCAGGTGTTGAAAAGCGTTAGGAAGAACATGGCTACCGAAAACGAGCCAATGAGTCGTCGGTGGCGCTTCAATGGTTGTCGGTACTTAGCAAGCTGGAGAAAAAAATCTGGGGATTTTTTCTGGAGAAAAAAATCTGGAGAAAAAAATCTGGCGCCGAAGAGCTGCGCTCTAAAAAAAAAAACTCCGCTGATTATGCGGAGTGCTTAAGTCCTGTGACAATAGACAAAATACTGTACTTGGCTGACCATGTTAGTGCGCTCTGGTGAGCATTTGCAATCAACTATCTCTACCACTGCCTTGCACGTGAAGCATAACTAACGTATACATAGCTTGCACCGACGTCACAGTGGCCGCCATCTTGGCGAACCAACTCGTTGAGACGCAGGGTGAACTCTTGCTCGAACGCGCGGAGCAAGAAACGGTGACATCAGATTAGTTACGGTGCCCCCTCCAATTTTTTGTGTTCCCCTTTGGCGCAGCTGGCGAACAGAAGAAAGCGGGGAGAGCACAAAAGAACTCGCCGGGAGGGAACGACTGGCTGTCCTCCGCTGAAATGACACTTTAATGAGATAAATAGGTCACGGTAGCCGCCATGTTGGTGAACCAGCGCAGAGAACCTGTCTGTGACGTCAAGTGCAAGCCACGTATACATGTTTAAGTCAAGAAAAAACGTGCAGTAAAAATTAGATGACGGCAGTTCTTTTATGGTAACGCTAGTACTTTTTACGCATCGAAATACATGCTTTTGAAGAATGACGATAATAAATACCTATACAAACCAGTCATCCACACACATGCCAACGTAAAATTATGCGGGATTTTTTTGCTTGGTCCCCCCCCCCCTTTATTTTACAATAAAAATTATTCGCACTGAAAAAAACAATACTGGGGTGTGGTCCCGCGAATGAGCATAGGTGAGCAAGACCCCAATCAAGTTCATCGCCACAGTGCGTTACGGCTAGCAGATGAATTCTATTCGCACTGTCCGCGAACTGTAGGTGGCGCGCAAGTCGACTCAAGATGGCTGTTCGAGGGATGATAGGCGCTCCGCTTTGCCCGAAGAGACCCTTGTAAACACAGCTCGTTGCGTGTTCTTCAGCGTGGTGCGACACGTTTTGCACGATGTGCGACAGCACATCAGCTGTAGACAGGAGCCTTTCCTTCTCAGGTGTCCACAGCAGCTCGGAGTCTGCACAGCACGTCTCCGTTAAATTGCAAAAATATGTGTTTCAATGAACAGTAAAAGTTATTGGCAGATACACAGGGCCCCACTTTTCGTCTAAGACACTCTCTCGATCCGTTTTAAGTTCATAAAACAGCTTGGTGTTAAACATACGCATCATGCCACCTTAGCTCGAAGCCTGCATAGATTGATTGTCTGCATTGTACAGGCCTCCCACGCGCGCAAGACCGTTGTCACGCGGGCACTTTTGATCATGGTCAGGGCCGATCTTGATTAGGCTCGGTCCGAATCAGGTGCTCCTGCACGATCTCTCGATCGTGATCAGGCGCAATCGAGATCACGACGATTGTTATTTTGGTGACGTCTACGCCGAACTCGACGAGGATCAGTTTCGACCAATCACGATTAAAAGATGCGATACGGATCAGCTTTGATCACGATCACATGCACCCGTGCAATACTGTTATTATAAATCGCTATGAATATTATTCGATCGCATCGAAACAGCTTCATAAGATTACGACCGAGCGTAATCCCGATGGCCTTGGCTGCGATCAAAAGTGCCCGTACAATGTCGGAGCTTATTGAAATATTTCACGGAATTCGCTTGTGTATCGAAGTCGGTATTGAATCTCTTTAAAAACAACTGCGAGGATCACACGAAAACAAGCAACTTCGCAACCACTAGGTTTTGCTCGCTTGCTTGCTCGTTCCTTTAACTTCCCGCAGTTTTGCAGCATTTTTTGTTTACTGTCCATCGCGTCGCGTCACGCTAGCACGTATGGGCTTCTACGACAATTAAAGCGAAAAGTGAAAGTGATTTCCACTTACCTGTATTGCTCCAAAATAAATCATTGGGGATGAAATGTGCACTGCAGACCCGCATCGGCGGCGTCACAGGCTTACCGATACGAAGCCTCACCACCCATTCCTTTCTTTCCCGCGGATCTTGAGGGAACGAATGGAGGCTTATCTTTTCTTCGGCAGCTCGATTTGTGCACCGGGGCACGCAGCACATCCGATTGTTGTTGTGCTTCTTGGCCATGACGCGCTTAAGAAGAGTACAAAGGCGCGAGGCATTTGACTAAAGCAGCCAAAACACGCGTCGTCGTCTGCCTATCCTCCAAGAGTCGTAGCCGCCATGCGCCGCGGTGCGGCGCGACAGTCTACGGACATCGCGAATACAAGCTCTAGTAATGTTGAACATGCTTTGCAGCATGAAATAAGTCGTTTTTCTTTAAAAATGAGACAGATTGAGTGAAAATATATGTGCAAACTGCCATACATGTGTAAGAGGCGCAAAAGTTACTGCGAATGACGTGAGCAGTCTGTTTGGTGTAACGCGTTTTTATTGAATTAACAGAGCTTCATAGAATGATGGAAAAAATCTACGAGTAATAATAAAAAAGCAGTTTTGCGAGGTTTTTTTCTTTCCTTTTTTTTTTGTAACCACACATATATCAGTCATATGCAGTCATACATGTACTGACTCCCTCGGACTGAGACTCACCAAAATTTGCCGAAGCGGACTCGTGCGAACTAATCAGACTGACCAAACATTTCGTCACCCAGACGTACTCGGACTAAAAATTGGCAATATTCGATTTGGCGGGCTCATACTATAAATATGAAAGGAGCGCCGTAAAAAGCTTATCTAGAATAACACATGTGAAGGGTTTACAATAGTGATGCAGAACTATCGGTAAATTGACTATCGATAGCATCGATAGTTGATTTGAAACTATTGATAGTGTAGACAGACTATCGATAGTGCAATCACTAATACCATGGTTAATATTACTAGCGATTTTACGGCCATGCCTGTTTATTGTTTTGTTTTGATGTATTCGGGTTTCACCCACAAAGACTGTTAGCAACGTTTGACGCATGTCCGCCGCGGTGGTATAGCGGTTACGGTGCTCGGCTGCTGACCCGAAGGTCGCGGGTTCGATCCCGGCCGCGGCGGTCGCATTTCGATGGAGGCGAAATGGTATAGGTCCGTGTACTTAGATATTTCCGGAGTCCTCCACTACGGCGTCTCTCATAATCATGTCGTGGTTTTGGGACGTAAAACCCCAGATATTATTAACGTTTGACGCAGACCGCGCCGTAATGTTTGAGAAGCTTCACGATTGTTTGAGATCATTCTGTTAAGATTACGCGCCGGACGCGAATAGTCAAGTTTATTCGAGGGTTTACGCAAGCACCTGTAGCGATAACGCTGGAAGGTTGGATGACTGATGTCTGAGGACGATGCGTTCCACCGATGATCAGATTACTCGGCGGCCGACGACTGTTCTCGCCGCTCTCAGTGCGCAGCGTGTATCGCTTGTGTATTGACTTTTGATTTTCTGGGCACAAGTTCGCCCATATAAAGAACTCCGTATTTCCCAGTCTTGCTGCAGCATTTTGCACCGTCACAACCACGTGACACTACTATCGATAGTGGTGTGAAAAATGATGCTGTTGCTGGCCGGCCAAATTGCCAAAATATTTGCGATAGCCTACCATCAGCTTCGCTTAATTTATGAGTAGTTGTTGGCGAAATAAATGAATGATTTCCGCAGTGAAAATGGCGGTATATGTCCATCAATAAAGTCACATCCAAAAGGCACCAGTTACACCTTACAATTAACCAACCTAGTTCTTGATATTTTTTTTTATATTTTTAAATCACGGAAATGCAATACAAAACTTGAAGCCGCGCAGTTCCACTACATGCAACGCCTTCCTTTCCGCTACAGCTGAACAGTTTGACTTTATGATCATGAGTCAGCAAAGCACTCAGGTGAAGAACACAATCATGTCAACTTTCTTGCCTGCTCCTCTGGCTCCACTATATATACACACCACGCGCGCGGGGAGCCAAGTTTATTCTGCAATGAGTTCGCGCTGTTGATGTTATACTATCGATAGTAACCATCGATAGTTTTGCATCACTAGTTAACAAGCGCCAGGCAACTTTGAAAATTATGTGATAGCTTTCAACATACACAAAGAAGTTATTTCCCGCGCATCTCATTGTCTATAGTAAAGAGAAATTCAACATTACACGCGATCTTTGCAATATTGAGAATGTTCCCATTAAGGACAAGACTGGGCCAGCAGACCTCCCAAGAAAATCAGGTTTTCATTCATGTTACCTTGCGCAGGTACAATGGCGCTCGCGCCATTTGTTTTCAGTGGGCGACCGCATGCATGCGTCTTTGCCAGAACAAGTTAAATGAAGTCTTTTGTTACGCTTTTCCGTTCGAAGGCCTAATCACGCTGCTACTTGTCAGTGAAGAAAGGTTCACATTACGTTACGACGTTTCTCTAAAAACGCTCACGACACCGCCAATAGTCGTGCAGTCCTTGAGTGCCCATTGACGACGCAAAAAAGAAAATAATATCAGGTGACTATCTTTTGCATAATAGACCTCACCACCCTTTAAAACCACCCTTTAAAACTTTAAAATATAATATTATATTATTGTTTCGAATAATATAAATGCTACCTTTGCTTTTAGTCGATGTCGCGCTTTCGCGAAGAGATTGCAGATAATAATAGTTGGTGTTTAGACGCCGTAGTGGAGGGCTCCGGCAAATTTAGACCACCCAGAATTCTTTAACGTGCACCTCAATCTAAGCACAAGGGCTGTGATTGCGGATGTTTGTGGCAAGATATTCTTCGAAGCCGGCTAAGAACCAGTCGTAGCGGTCAGTATATCCTTTATCTCATGGATAATTGCGGATAGTCGTATGAGTACGCCGGTGAACACGAACACAAACCAAAAAGGAACGCGCATATGAACGTGCTGATAAGAGCCTACCAGTATGTCGAAAGGTACGGTCGAAGCTTGGTACAGAACACGTAAAGTGAGGTGGCAATTTGCTGCTTTCAAAGAACCCCAAGTGCTCAAATTCAAGACAAATGTAAGAATGCCGTGCTGAAAGGTGGGTGCGCGGGCTCGACTTCAGCATGATCGTACTAGTCCCCAGAAAGGACAAGAATATTCATATTTAAGACAAAAATCGCAGGACAATGCAGTGAATTGACAACTGTATACGGCTTATATATATTATAAGCAATATTATTTCTTGTTACTCTTACATGTAACGCTGCGTTGCTGTTATGTCATAGTAGCTATCATTGTACAATAACTTATTTATTATTTGTGTTGTCTTTTTACTTCGATGTAACTGTTAAGCGCTTATGTATTCTCAAATGTACGTGGAACTGCATGAACTCATGAACGCATAGCGCAGTGGGGTCGTGCGGGGACCCTGGGACGTACGTGCCCAAATCCCTTGGTCAAATAAAGTTTTACCTCCTCCTCCACTGCCCTCTGTAATGCCTTCGGTGTTTCAGGGTAGTAATAAATAAGTAAAAACTTCAGCAGCCTTTAACCGATCGGATAAATGGAGGCAAGCGGAGCTTGGCGCGGCCATGTTTAACGCACTGCTTTTTTTTTTCTTTTTTTTTTTTGCAGAATAACAGACGCGTGGGCAAGTTGTTCGGGGTTTATAATGATATCTAGTGATTCATGAAGCACGAGAGATAGGTGCTAATTTGTCTCACATGAGGAGACATGGCTAAGCGCCTTATTATAATGATGGAAATGCAGACCTAGAACGAATACAAAAGCAACGAGATGAAGACAAGATATGCACTTTTCTTTCTTGCTTGCTTCAAAGACTACATTCGTGAAAAATGCGGTGGTGTGATAACAGTTCATGGGTTGTTCGCGCTTCCATGAACTGTACGACTAGAAAACGGAAAAAGACAGGGTGAAGCGCGTACTAACAACCAGTGTTGGCGGTAACGCGTTACAAGTAACGGCGTTACCGGTAACGCGTTGCTTTTTTCGGTAACTTAGTAACGTACTCGTTACAATTTCAAAACTGTAACGGGTAACGTACTTACGTTAACATTTTTCGGTAACGTGTGGGGTCACGTTACTCGTTACTTTTTCATCCTGCAGGTGCCATTTTCCTAGAGCTCGCCCCGACGAATTCTTTTGTCGCAGCGTCGGACTGCGTTCGGCTTGCCGGGCATTGACAAAGCATGCCCGGGCGGAATCGCTTGTCGCCACACAAAGCTTGAAGAAAGCCGCGGAATCCGCCATGAGAAACTGCTTTTCGTGGAAGTGGATTGTAGCAGGTGGATTGCTTGCTGGCACCTGCGCCTTTTCGTGCCCAAAAGACAGGCCACCCGAAGAGAAAGCGCAAGGGCTAGTCTAGACCATACCATGTGCTGATCGTGACGCTTCGTACCTCCCCCCCCCCCCCCCCCCCCCCGTGGGGGAAACAAAGACTTTCCCCGAGAGGCTGCGACAACATAAAAACGACGTCCGCAAGTTCGAGTGACAGAGTACACTCGCCGAGCACAGCGTGGTGAACGAACACCGCATCGAATTTGACAACTCCCGTGTCGTCGACTTAGAGGCCAATTACTATAAGCGGCTTTTTGTGGAATCCTGGCCCATCCAGGAGACAGCCGGTAATGTCAACTGGTCTACAGGTGCGCTGCAGATCGAGAGTCTGCCTCAACGGAATTCTTCACAGCATGGAGAATAGGCGTGACCGCATGGCAGGAAGAAAACCCTGAAAAAGAATGCGAGTGGGACGCGAAACGTCCGATTTTTCTTGTTACGCAAAAAAAAAAATATTTTTACTCCTTACCTTGGTTGGCGTCCCTCTGTTTCAACTAAAGCCCATTAATACCGCTGTCACACGAACAGCCTTAACCGCGGTTAGCAAACTACGGTTACGGGCTAACCACGGTACAGGTAGCTACACGGCAGACATAACCGCAGTTAGACTCCTAATCATGGTCATCGCAAACGAGTGATTCCACGAGAAATCGACACGGATCCGAAAATGGATATTTTAGATTTGATTGGGTATTTTACATCTTGTGCACATACCACTCAACAGCCCGGAAAGGGACTTAGTTTTCTTATTAACTGCATAATTTGCGAGGGAGAAAATGTCGAACTTATGGAGGGACCAATTTCATTACCTGTCGTTCTCGAAAGTTCACGGCGACGTAAAACACAAATATTGCCGTTAAAAAGAAGACATTTTGTGTATGAAATTAGTGCGCAACAAATAGTAAAGTAACTTTGTTTGAATCTTGTAGAGCGAAGGAAACTATTTTTTTTAAATGTCTAGATGTGCGAAATCGTATTATAGCTGCTACAAAGTTGATAAAGCTTATCAACCTTTTGAAAATAAGTTTTGCTTCTTTCTATCCGCAACTGCAGCTAAGTTTTGCGAGCGAGGCTGATCTTGAACACCTTCACATAAACGCTCGCAATTTTTTCGGTAATTATACAGGTTAAAGTGAACAAAAAATGTTTTGCACAGATATTTTTTCCCGTGCACAGGTATTTTTTAGAAACACCCGTTAGAATTACTGACTTGAGAGTTAGTCAGATTTCTTTGCGGATAGCGTTGAAGAATCTCATATTGTGTATAATTCTTTGAGAAAAAATGGCTACATGTGCCAGAACAAAGCCATCACACGTAACTTACAAGCAACTTTAAGCCACTATAACATTGCTAGGCCTGGTACATTTTGCATAATCCAACCCAGACTAGACGCCTGAGCTTTGGGACACTTAGCCGCCCCACCCTCGAAGACCTGCGCCAGCTGAGCGAGGGCTGTCGAGGCGGCGAAAGCCTATGCTTTCCTGGAAGGGGGAGGCCACCCCGAAGACGGAAATTTCGAATTGTTTATTCTCTCTCTCTCCTTAAATCAGCATTTTGGGTGTAATCGTTGTTTGGGTTAGAAGATTTATGTGAAACATAAATTTGAGGTTTAAAAAATTCTTATTGTGGGTTCCTGCAGCAATCACGCGTTGATTAAAATTTATGATTGCGGAGTAACGGCAGAGGTAACGTCCGTTACTTTTTTTCGGTAACGGTAACGGTAACGCGTTCCTTTTTTTTATAGTGTAACGAGTAACGTATTTAGTTACTTTTTTTCAGTAACGCCTACAACACTGCTAACAACTGTTTATTTTCGTGCCACACACTTCCTTATATGACACAGGAAAAAAGAAAAGAAAGTAAGCCAAACGAAAACTTGGTAACATGGCCTCGCACACCTTTTTCGGGCACAGAAGTGTTGAAGCTAGCAGCCGATCAAACAGAAAGAGAAATAATAGAAGCCTATTTTATTCACACAAGTGAAGGTTGCGTTAGCGCACCTTCTATTATCCTATCTGAAAAAGAAATATATTTTTTGAAAACAGGTATGTCAACTTAGATATGATACCTTGCATGTGGTTGACTTGACGGTAACGTTTTCACTTTGGCTTACTTTCTTTTCCTGTGTCAGATATAAGGAAGCGTGTGGCACGAGAATAAACAGTTGTTAGTACGCGCTTCACCCTGTGTGTGTCTTTTTCCGTTTCTAAGTCGTCCAGTTCCTGGCAGCGCGAAGAAGCCATGTATTCGCGCCAGCTTTACTGGCGTGAGAACAGTGTTGGAGTCTCCTCTGTTTGTGAGACCGCTCTTTTTATCCTCATACCAGCGCATACCCCAACCCCCCTTTCCAGTTATGTTGTTGTAGTTTGTGGTTAGGGGAGGGGGGGAAGACGCTAATTTCTGCAGCCCTTGAGGGAGCACGGCGCTCCCTCAAGTTATGTTCAAGCACATACCCCCCTCACCCCCTCTCCCGAGAGGTCCAAGAACAGAGGCTGTCTATGGCTAAGCACCTGTCATCCCCTCTCGAAATCTACGGCGCGGGGGAGGGGGGGATTCTTGGAATGTATCGCTGGAAGTGGGGATGGTGGTAAGGAGAGGGTTGCCGCAATGGCATCAGCTACGCTTCGTTGGGCAAAGGACACTTTTTTTAGCTTGCTGTACTACCTCCGTGTCTTCTCATGACCCTTGGCTAAGCTTTCTTTTTTTTTTGTGCTTGCCAGCTGTGGGTGAGGAGGGCTTTAGCAACCATAACCACGTTCCCAAATCAGTTATTGCAAACTTCGCTTGAAAAGCAACCACGTACGCGCATATCCATTTTGAAATCGCCTTTCTCGGACAAGAATATAGATATTTTTCTTGCGGGCCCCAAGCCAAGGGTGTCAAGCTTGTTGCTTCTCTTTGTACTCTGCCTGCATTATTCGGGATGTCCAAAGGGCGCGCAAGTTTAGGTACGCAAAACTTGAGCCTGAGAAAGCAGGTGCCATCAGGCTTTTAGCTGGACGAGCAGACTGACGAGGGAGGGAACACTGAAAGTGCGTCGGCGCGTCGAAGCTGACTTTGAAAGGAAAGGTGTTTGAACAGGAAGAAAAAATACAAAAACGGGCGTTGCTATCTTGTATCGGTGCGGACTCAACAGCAGGCGTGTTGGGTAATTGGCAGAAATATCTGCTACAAAGGTTCACGAATTGGATGATGTCGTTAAAGTTTAAAAGCTCCTTAAGCACATTACAGCTTGAAGAATTTGTTTTTTCGAGTCGTAAAGCGTCGCGTAAGGCATTAACGATGCGTTTCTACCCCCTC
Source organism: Rhipicephalus sanguineus (assembly GCF_013339695.2). Taxonomy (NCBI): domain Eukaryota; kingdom Metazoa; phylum Arthropoda; class Arachnida; order Ixodida; family Ixodidae; genus Rhipicephalus; species Rhipicephalus sanguineus. The sequence continues at coordinate 117,281,977 of NC_051181.1, forward strand.
CCTCCTTGAAATCCACCCGCGAAACCTTTCAAGGTACGAGGTGGGCAAACTATACACAGCTTTCACGTGACGTCACAGACGGGTTCTATGCGCTGGTTCACAAACATCGCCGCCACCGTGACTTTTTTTTTATCTCATTAGAGTGTCATTTCAGCAGAGGAGACCAGTCGTTCCCTCCCCGCGCGTTCTTTTGTGCTCTCCCCGCTTTCTTCTCTTCGCCAGCTGCGCCAAGGGGGAACACAAAAGATTGGAGGGGACACCGGAAGTAAGGCTATAAATTATTTAGGTAGGCAAAATAAACGGAGCTCACTCAGACTCAATCAATAAATATGTTTTTTGCATAGGACTCACTCAGGACTCAGACTAACCAATATTTTGCTGAAGCGGACTCAGTCGGATTCAGACTCACGAAACATTTCCTCAACCGGACTCACTCCGACTCAGACTCACGAAATTTTTCCGCGGCCAGACTCACCGAACTAAGACTCACGAATATTTTCGTCAACCGGACTCACTCGGACTCTGAATCGCCAAAGTTTTCCTTAAGCGGACTCACTCGGACTCAAACTCACCAAAATATAACTCGGCCGGACTCACTTGGACTCAGACTCACGGCTCAATCTGAGTCTGCGTGAGTCGACTCATGAGTGAGCGTACCCGACCTATAGTCGTTCTTCGTCTCGTGTTGCCGTCTTTTTGCGCTGCTTTTATCATGAAGAGCACCAACTAGCCAGGTTTTGCACGCTATTGCAAGATCAATTCACGATACAAGCAGCGTGAATACACGGAAACACGAGAAGAATGACAAGGGAGGGGGGGGGGGGGAGAGGAGATCCAACGATACTTACTTTTTGTATCTTCGTGCGTTCGTGGATATATGCACACGCACAATAAAAAAATCCGGGAAAATGGGGTTTGGGCCCCACCAACCTTTACGTCTCCCCTACCCCCCCTCCATGGATACGCCTATGGAAAGCACTCATGCGGACGAGCGCACACGCAGAGAAATTGCCATAATTACCGAGGGCTTGGCACCGTATTTTTTTATCGGCGTATGCGTTCAGCGCAGGTACAGAAAGAGAAATCAACCAAAAGAAAGCGATTTGGGACATGTATAGAAAATATTCTTGCACAACACGGTGTCGCCGATTGTTTTTACTCCCGACCCATTCTATTTTCACTGCAGCAATAGTCATTCCTACAAGGGGTGTACGAACCGCAGTTTGAACCTTGTGATTTTTTAATCCGGGTGATACGTGACAAATCATTTCAAAAGTAAATGCGAAACAATGGACATGCATTCAAAAACTTTGTCAGCGCCACGAGCAGTTCCGACACACCCCGATACAATGTAGGAGCAGATGTGGACTTTGGAAACAGCAAATAGACCTCTTTTCGTAATCCGCAAGTGCACTTTTCTGCACTGCATATTAAACTAACCAATGGCCGCAGCTGTCATCCTACAAGTGGACACGAGGTCCTTGTGAATTCGGCTGTAAACAGCGCAAACACGTTGTTTACAGTGCATTAGCTGGCTTTTCTGCCATGCAAAGTGCATGGCAGAAAAGCCAGCTTTACAAGTATGAAAAGGGTCTTTAAGGCCGACAAAAACGACCGAGGAAGCTACATGGATTTAGTTACACAATTAAATAGCATATCAATCGAAAGAGTATTTATCGGGCAATCTAAAACCGGGAGTCGTTTTTGAAGCCTCTTCTCTAAGCTTGGCAATCGAAGTTGAAAGAGGCCAAAGTGGGTCTAAATTGAGGCAGCTCTCATAGGCTGTGTGGTAAAATCTTCAAATGGCCTGGGAAGGAAGGCGCTTTGTGGCACGTTATTAGAATTACGCTTAAAATGTTCTAGTGGTTCCCTAGTATTTGAAACCGGGAGTCGTTTTCAATATCGCGTCTCGTTCGTGAGATGTGATTTGTTTTCGTGTGGTTCCCATTCAGTTATGGCGGGGTGCCCTGCTGCGGCCGAGAGATGGCGCGACATGTTCATGTCCCGAAATCCTGGGGATTGGCACTCTGGCTTTTTCACAATTGCGCGTGTTAACGGAGTACAAATAAATAGAAGTATCGAAATTCACCGTGTTTTTACATTGCAACCGCTAAGCCATACAGGTACTATATATATGACATGGCGCGATTTTTCTTATATCCTGATAGAGTGCTCAGAATACATTCGTTTCGTGCTCTCCATGGTGGTAGTAAAGAAAAGTCAACAAGAAAATTTTTCCTGCCTGTTAAAATAATTCAGGGCTCAAAGGGTGAAGATATGAGCTACGTCCGCGTGTAATACATCAATGACGTCGTTTACAGTGCATTTACAAATAGCAAGAAGCGTGATGAAACTTGTACTCTTCAGCTACATTTGAAGCGATTAAGAAATGAATTCACTCATTCAAGGCTTTTGAAGACAGCGCGTTCCTTTTCTCTTTACTCGGTAGGCCTGCGTTGTCTCCGTCTTGATATGATTTCCATCTTGACCACAGCTCTGTGGTCTAGATTTCCGTCTAAACTACAGTGTCATGGTCCGTGTCCTCCTGTCTATTTAGCACCGTTTTTCTACGCGTAATCATGGCCCAACCAGCCCAATTGAGTACACTGCGTCACTAGTGCCTTCTCTAGAGACGTATAGTGAGTCATATCAATGGTTTCCTGCTCGTGATTTCATGCTCGCTGCGGCAGATGAGGTACCATTCTTTCCTCCCAGATAATCATCTATCGGGTGCAAGGCGCTTTTTAAGTGACTTTCGCCGCAGTACTCTAATGTCATGCAGAAAAGCGTGGTAAGGTTAGGAAGGGGCTACTATATAAAAAAAAAAGAAACTCGCGGACAACTATTTTTGGCAATGAAGGAAAGGCTACGGGGGCGGAGCTACTGCACATGTACTGCTCCTCGAAGTAGTCTGGTTCGGCGCGCGTTTCGAATTTAGTTTTGGTTTGTGAACTTTCTTTATCTCTTGTGACGGCCATTTGATTATTCGAGCGGCCGTCACAGGCTTAGACAGCCATTTGTTAGTGAAATTCGTCACAAGCTCCCTCGGCGAATCGTCGGAAAAGCTGGAGAGGGTGACGAGCGCTCACCTGAAGACGCAGACGCCATTTTGACTGTGAGGTGCACGTAAAAGGTGCGACGTTTTCACAGGTGCAAAAACGCGAAATTACACTGCATAAAGCAAAACAAATATAAATATATCCTTGGTGCGCGCGGACCCTCTTTTCAAACAGCGCCCCGTAGAAAATAAACTAATGTTGTTGTTTCTATTCTCACGCAGAAAACACGGACGAAATCGTGGAACTATAATCTTCAGCGGTAGCACACGCGTAGTTCGGCTCTCTAGCCTTCCCTTCATTGGCAAGAAAAGTACATCTGGTTCATTAATTACACACGCGCACATGCAGCGTATATAATATACGAGTACAATTATGATCATTGACGTCCAAAAACTTTACTGGCAATCACTCAAAGCTGTTTCGTGACGTCGCTGCGGCCCTGAAAAACACTGAATCAGAACGTATGCCAACTCTCTTTTGTCGCATACTGATTTTCCATGTTTTCTGGCGATACGAATTTCGGATGATATGAATATTTTTGGTCATCCCGCGAGATTCGTATCACCGAGGTTTTACTACCTGCCGACTCCCACGTGAACAGCAAAATAAGCTTGCAGATATTATACCTTTCGAGATCGCACGTCCATGCCGGCCATATCACAGGTCATGCATACGTTTGCACTATAGTTTGTTTGCATGCGCAAATTAATTATTGCAGGCTTCCAGAATGTAAAAAAAGACCAGTAAAATTTCTCTGCGTGCTCACGCCGGACCTGAACAGCTAGAAATTTAGTTGTTTTTGAGCAAATCCGCCGGCTAGGAATGGCGCCAGCTGCCAGGGTTACCAGATTGGGCTTGTGGCGACACAGTGCGCACAAACCGGCGCAGCCTCCGCCTCGTCACTATCTAGGCCAGGCGTGACACGGCTGCATGCTACACCACGCCTCAGATAAGGGACAGCGCCACCGCAGCGTCACCGGAGGCTTACGTCACCGGCTATAAAACCAAGCTGTCACGCTCGGAAGAGATCATTCCTTCGCTACCCGACTGAGCGCAGCGTCGGTATGCTCGCCCCGCTGCTGCTACTTCGCTAATAAACAGTTGTTACGTTTTATGTTGGGATGCGTCCTTCCATCGACACGGCATCCCACATCTGGTGACCCGGAAACCGAACAAACCGCACCGCCGACCCGGAAGCCCTTGCCGCTTTTCGCCAGCAAGTGGAAGAACTTCAACATCAACTGCAGGCCCTGCAGCAGCAATATCCCGGCAACGTCTCCGCGCCCCTAGCCGTACCTGCCGGCGCCACTGAGAATGTCAGAGCCCCTGCAGAAGGCATCCCGCATGCTGTCTCATACGACACCTGGCGTGTCGCCGTCAAGCTTCCACCACTTTGGGCGGACTCGCCCGAGGTCTGGTTCGCCCAGGTCGAGGCCCAGTTCTCCCTGGCGCGCATCACGCAATGACCGGACCCGCTACAATTACGTCGTCGCCCACTTGGACGCACGTTATGCCAGCGAGGTCCGGGATATCCTGGCCAACCCACCAACGGCCAACCTATATGAACACCTGAAGACCGCACTCATCCGCCGCCTCTCGCTCTCGGAAGAACAGAAGGTACGACAACTTCAGTCCGCAGAGCTTGCCGAGCGCAAACCATCGCAGCTCCTGCGCCACATGCGTGCGCTCGCGGGCAACATGCAAGTCCAGGATTCCTTCCTGCGAGCGCTTTGGCTCCAACAACTCCCGCCGCACGTCCAGGCAATTCTGCGGGCTCAGGTTAGGCTACCTCTCGACGAACTTGCGGAGATTGCTGATCGCGTCGTCGAGGTCTCCTTGCCGCAGCTGTCGCCGCACCGCTGAAGACCGCGGAGCTTGCACGCCGTATCGACATCGATCGACAGCTCACCTCCATTCAACAACGCCTGGGTGAACGTCTTCCGATGCACCAGCGCCGCCACCCGCAAAGCCGCGACCTTAAAGGGACACTAAAGAGGAATTGGTTTAGATTGATAAAGTGTGCTCGGAGAACTCTTGTGTAGTTTATTTCAACACCATAGGTTTATTATTAGAGGAGAAAACCAAGTTCACAGTCTCATCTTTAAATTTCGCGCCGAACTTTGTAATTCGTGACGTAAAAGGTTTCAAAGAGCATTTAACGTATTTTGGCGCCACTGGCTCGACGAAATTTCCACAAACTCGTTATGTCAAGTCTCTGGCCCCCTCAGAGGACAATGTACTTCGATTTAACCGATTAGGAACTACGTAGGCCCAAGCAGGCGCCGTCAAAAATATGTGACGTCACGGCAAATGGTGCGGGAATTCCAAGATGGCGTCGCCACCTGTATTTTCTTTTTGCACGTTTTCTCGCTTAGTAAGCGTCTTCGCGCAGAAAGCGTGGTGTTTTCGGTATCGAGGAAGACTACTTTACTAATGCGAGAAAAATCGTTTTGCTCTTTAGTGTCCCTTTAACACCACTTCGTCGCGGCAACCCGATAACGGCTCGTGTTACTACCAACGACGTTTCGGGGACAGAGCCCGGCAGTGTCGACCACCGTGTTCCGCTGGGCATGCGGAAAACGCCAACGGCAGCTCGTAGAGACGGCCGCAAGCTGCCAACCCGGAGGCCGTCGCATCTTCGTCACCGACCAAATCACGAAGCAGCGGTTCCTTGTCGACAGCGGTTCCGACATTTGCTGCTACCCGCGATCCCATCTTCAAGGTCCTCGTCCGCCTACGTCTTTCGACAGCGGTTCCGACATTTGCTGCTACCCGCGATCCCATCTTCAAGGTCCTCGTCCGCCTACGTCTTTCGAGCTCAGCGCGGCAAACCGCTCCACAATCAAGACGTACGGCTCGCTCCGCCTGCACATCCAGCTCAGGAACTTACGCCGTGACCATTGCTGGAATTTTGTCATCGCCGACGTCGCCGAGCTAATCATCGGCTCAGACTTTCTGGCCCACTGCAACCTCCTTCCGGACTGCCGCAACGACCTCCTCATCGACGCGACAACGGGACATTCCACACCAGGCCAGCGAACGACCGCCTAACAGCCAAGCATCAAGGTACTCAGTGTTGACAATCACTCGCCGTACCACGCCATCCTCGCCGAATTTCCCGGATTGACGCGCCTCAGCGGACTGCCACGCAAAGTGCAGCACACCGTGCACCGTGCACTACATCCGGCCCACTTCAGGCCCCCAGGTTTTCTGCCGCGCCCGTCGCCTTGCCCCTGACCGCATGCGCATAGCCAAAGCTAGAGTTCGAGGCCATGGTCCGCGAAGGAATCGCCCACCGCTCTGACAGTCGATGGGCCTCGCCACTCCACCTTGTTCCGAAGACCGAAGGCTGGCGGCCCTGTGGGGACTACCGTGCCCTCAACGCGCGCACCATCCCGGACAGGTACCCCGTCCACCACACACAGGACTTCGCCCATCGCATTCATGGCTCCACGTGTTCTCCGTGCTAGACTTGGTGAAGGCCTGCACACAGATACCCGTCAATCTGGATGACGTCCCGAAAACGGCAATCATCACTCCCTTTGGCTTGTTCGAGTTTCCCTTCATGAGCTTCGGCCTGAGGAACGCTGGACAAACCTTTCAGCGCTTCATCGACGAAGTTGTCCGCGGTCTCGACTTCTGCTTCGTTTACCTTGACGACATACTGGTATTCTCCCGCGACGCCGAAGAGCACCACAGGCACCTTCGTCTCCTGTTCCAACGCCTCGATGACCACGGTCTACTCGTCAATATCCAAAAAAGCACGCTAGGCGCTTCCGTCGTCCACTTCCTCGGCCACGAAGTTTCATCTGAGGGAACTCGGCCCTTGCCCCAACGCATCTCGGACTTGCAAAATTACCCTCAACCCGCCACCAGTAAAGACATTCGCCGTTTCCTCGGCATGCTGAACTTCTGCAGGCGTTTCTTGCCACACGCAGCCGACTACCAGGCTCCCCTCCATGATGCTTTGGTTGGCCTACGAGGAAACCAACCCGTCACGTGGACACCGATGTTAGCAAAACCTTTCGAAGATTGCAAAACCGCCACGCTTCTCACCCGATCCCGTGCCAGACGCTCCCTTGGGACTCTTCACGGACGCATCTAGCTTCGCCATCGGTGCCGCCCTCATGCAACGCGTGGACAACACTTGGCATCCCTTGGCGTTCTTCTCCAAGAAACTCGAAGCTCGGAAAACGACCCCTTCAGCAGCCAGTTCCACTGACGAAACCACGACCACCACCCCGACAAGTTTGCCAGCCTATTACAGAGAACTTTTGGCGATATACGAAGCAGCAACACTTTCGCCATATTCTCGAAGCACAGAACTGCACCATCTATACCGACCACAAGCCTCTTAACTTCGCCTTCTCTCAACGTCGCGACAAACTCCCGCCTATACAGCAGAACCAACTCTCGTTCATTGCACAGTTCACCACCGACCTCCAACATGTCAGCGGGAAATGACAACGTGGTCGCCGACGCGCTTTCACGTGTAGCAGCCATCAGTTCTGAGCACATAACAGCGGACGTCCTCGCCGAGGCTCAGACTACGGACGCCGAACTGCAGGCACTTCTCAAGGGCAGGTCCTCACTACAGCTACAACAAGTCCCATTCCTAGGGTCGACAACCACAATCTGTTGCGACATGTCGACTGGACGAAGCAGGCCCTATGTGCCCCTGTCCCATCGCCGTGGGCTTTTCAACCAACTTCACAACTTCAGCCATCCAGGCATACGTGCGTCTACACGCCTCGTGGCTGACCGCTATGTCTGGCCCTCCATGCAGCGGGATTGTCACACCTGGGCGCGCTCCTGCATTCAATGCCAACGCGCTAAAGTCACCAGGCACGTCACGTCACCACTCGGAACATTCCCTCAGCCCTCCGGTCGGTTTGAGCACGTCCACCTCGACATCATAGGACCCTTTCCCCCTGCTGGACCCTATCGCTACTGCCTCACCGCCATCGATCGGTACACTCGATGGCCCCTCGAAGGAATCACCGCGGGACGTCGCCTCGGCCTTCTTCACCGGCGCCCCCCGCCGCGTAACCACCGACCAAGGACGACAGTTCGAGTCGCACTTTTCAGGCTCCTCGGGCATCGGTTTCGAACGCTTGAGGACCACCAGTTACCACGCCTGTGCCAACGGAATGATCGAGCGTTTCCACCGACAGTTCAAAGCAGCCATTATGTGCCACCCGGACTCAACCTGGCTCGAGGCCATCCCAGCCGTCATCCTCGGTCTTCGCGCCACCTTCAAGCCGGACAGCCACGCTACACCAGCAGAGCTCGTCTACGGGGAACCACTCCGTCTCCCAGGTGAATTCCTCGCCGCACTGCCATCGAGCACTACGACGTCAAACCCCACCGACTTCGTCGCCCGGCTCCGACGCACCATCGCTGCCTTACGCCCGTCACCTGCAGCCCACCACTGCAAGCCTACACCTTTCGTGTTCAAGGAGCTAGCTTCGTGCACGCACGCTTTCCTCCGCGACGACACCGTCCGCAGGCCTTTCCAGCCACCCTACAGCGGACCCTACCTGGTCGTCCATCGCGACAACAAGAACTTCACTCTGCGCCTGAACGGAAACGACGTCCGCGTCTCGATCGACCGTCTCAAGCCCGCATATATGTATACATCGTTTCGAACGAACCGGACAGCGCCACTCCAACCACAGGCATCTATCCACAGCCGCCGACGTCGCAGCCCGCTCCGGTCACGACACGCTCTGGACGTCTGGTACGCCTCCCAGATTTCTACAGACCCTGAGGGCTCTGCACTCCGCGGGGTGATGTGGCGACACAGTGCGCACAAACCGGCGCAGCCTCCGCCTCGAATATCTAGGCCGGCGTGACACAGGTTGCATGCTACACCACGCCTCAGATAAGGGACAGCGCCACCGCAGCGTCACCGGAGGCTTACGTCACCGACGGTGGCTATAAAACCAAGCTGTCAAGCTCGGAAGAGATCATTCCTTCGCTACCCGACTGAGCGCAGCGTCGGTATGCTCGCCCCGCTGCTGCTACTTCGCTAATAAACAGTTGTTACGTTTTATGTTGGGATGCGTCCTTCCATCGACAGGGCATCCCACAGGCTATTAATAGCCAAATTGTGCTACTTTTTGTTCGAGTTGGTGTGGAATTGTTTGCTATCGATTATATTATAGGCAAGAATTCCAAAAAGCTACAAAATGTAGATAATTTTAGTATCGGGGACCCCAAACGGCTTACGCACGCACCCTTGCGTTCGTTTGTACCTCCAGCCTTACAAGTGCCGGGGACCCCCAGCAGCTGAACCCACGGAGAATAGAAAGGAAAGCAGGAGCGTGCGTACGCGAGCGTCTGGGGGTCCCCGGCACTAAAACTCTCTAATAACTCTACCTTGTCAACGAAGGCCCCCTGACCGCCGCCAAAGCCTCTTTGGGCTGTTGTACCCACTGATCTTGGTTGTACCCAACCCATGTAACACAAAACCTCTAAAAGACGTCTCGAAACGGCTGCGGACGGCTATAGACGTCTTGGTTTACGAGAAGATCAAGAATAGACATTTTTGCGAAAATAAAGCACTCGCCTCTCAAATATGCCTGCGTACTGTTTATTACCGTTTTCAACAGCTACGACATAGCCAGAGTGTATTCTGCCAAAGAAGTCCACAACGTCTACTTTGAGACATTTTTAGACATTGTGGGGGAAAGTGCGCGCGCAACGACTATCTAAATGATTCTTCAAATGTTTTGTCCACGAGCGCAAAGACGCCAGAACGGCATGTCTAAAGAGCGGTGAATGCATGTCGCTTTAGTGAAAGAAGAGACGCAGGAAACAAAGCACTCAAAATAATTGGTTTCGCTCCGCAACGCGGGTTTCTATCAGCAGGCGGCTAAGGCCGCGCAACGCTCGCGCAACAGAGAACGACAACAGAAGCAAACGCAGGCAAGCCAGGCAAGCATGCTACTGATGCTACCAAAGCCAAAGATGCTACGCAGTCGGAGGCTCGAAGCGGGTGTTGTCGAAGCGTCGAAGCGCGCATGCCAGCGCATGCTCCTAGTGGAGATCAGTGGTTTACCCCTGTATTCAAGAACATCTTTTCACTCGGCGCTCCACCTTGACTCAATGTCTATGGCAGATACACCTATTGGCAAGAATGTTCACTAAATATTGAGCAATAGGCGGGATCACTTTGTGAAAACCGTTGTGTCTTCTGTGTTGAATGGTGACGCTGTGCTCAGCTCGGTCAAGTGAAGGGTGAGACTTGTTTCAGAATACTTGTTCCTTCCTCCCCCTTTCTACGTATATGGCATGACATGGGTGCGTGACGAACAGAAATTACAGTTCATGCGTTGTATATACCAGATTCTACATGCATGCATGCATAGGCGTGCGCAGCGGGGGGGGGGGGGGGGGGGGGCAGGCGGGGCGCCTGCCCCCCCTAATCCGTAAGAGGGGGGGCGCAAATCTGCCCCGTACATTGACCCTTTCTAGTCACCTAAGAGGGGGGTGGGCGCAAGATCTGCCCCATACATTGACTTAGTAGGGTGGGGGGCGCTGCGATGAACCTTTGCCCCCCCTTGATGGGGAACCCTGCGCACGCCTATGCATGCATGCATAGGCGTGACATGCGCATGACAAACATGCGGTATATAGTGAACTAGATGTCATGACATGAATGACTTCATCTGCCTCAAAGACGAAAAAGGCAAGATATGCAGCTCTTTGCTGGCTGCGTTCGCATTAAATGAT